>NC_092335.1:212132500-212145000 GCF_046630445.1 Rutidosis leptorrhynchoides
CATAAATATATAATATCTATTATACATTTAATGATTATGATTAATATTAACCTAATACAATAACCTAGTAATAATAAACTTAAAATCTATGTATACTTATACTATTAATATATAATATAATATAATTAACTTATTAATATAAAAAACATATTGATAATACATTAACGTGTCGCATTCCTATACACACATAACGAGTGAAGGTTATGATCAAAAGATAATGTATGACTTATACGAACTCACCGCTACTTACGGTCATGTGGATGATGTCTAGGTTGCCATAATGAGAATAAGGTTTTGGATTAAACCAAAGGTTGTAGACTTATAGTCCAACTGAAAGTTCCTGATTACATCTGGTCATTCCCGACTTACTTGATAGCAACAAGGTTTGGACAAAGTTGTACAACGTCTTAATGTGGAGGATTATAACCAGAACTTTCTAAAACTAGAAACCTACTTAAATTGAAGCTTTCCAAAAGTAGAAACTTATATCATAAACTGTCAATGTTAATATAATCATTATATTAGTAAACATACTCTTTGTCTGTTAGACAATAACTGACCAAATGTTATATCTCTAAGTTGAGATCTCTGTTACTTACTTCCGTTCATTACATTTCTTTGTAGATTAACTTCAACTGCTATTTAAGGTGAACTTCATAGCCCCACTTTTTACTATTTCTTAACTGTTGTACAACTTGGGTTGAGACACAGGTACTCAAATGTTGACTATGCTGTCATGCTTTATTCATGCTAAATTTATACTGTAATATCGTTAATTGCTACGTTTAAATACAAACTTAATTATTGTGAGTAGGCCTATTGAGAGTAACGTCTCTAACCATTTGAACGCTAGTCTTTGGTCACATAATAATGATTCCACGACACTGACAGTACAAGGTGTCATAGGGTAAATTTGTTTAGTAGCGATATTACAACTGCAGCAACACTTTTGGATTAATATATTTATATTGATCAAGCTTTAAACTAAATCTTGTGGTCTAAAACTTTGGATATTATGTATAAACCTGTGAATTTCACTCAACCTTTTTGGTTGACACTTTAAGCATGTTTTGTCTCAGGTGATGATTGAGCTAGCTGTTTGCAACTATGCGATGATAGATTTGATGCTTGTATGAAGTCACATCGCATATTTTATTTTATTTCATAAACATTTATTCATGTTCATTTAATGATGTAAACATTTAATACTGTTTCTGCTGTTTTATTAATAAATGTTTTATTTAAAACGTCTCATATAGAGTCTTCCTCGTTTATACAAATGTGTTATGATATGAATGGTCACAATTACCCCTGGTCCATTTTGGGGGTGTGACAGAAGGTATTAATATTAATCATGATGGTCATCCAACAGCTTTGGGAAGACCCAAAAAGCAAAGTGAAGCAAGGTTTGTGCAAGGAGCTGAAATAAAGCAATGTTTCGTGTTCATAAAAGATATTTGAGCCCGTAATTTTGTTGTACGTTCCTCGTTATTATTTGTTTCGTTTTAGATGGTTACCAATCTTTCTTATTGTTTAGATTGGTTACCCTCGATATTTTAAAAGACTAGTTTGTTCATCTATTGATGTCGTAGTGAGCTCTTGTTAGGTTTCATATTAGTCGAGCTCCTTATTTTTTTCGCTGTTCCTTTGTTCGTTTTAGAGTTTTCCTCTTTTTGATGAAATTCTTTTTTTGTTCATGATAATGTTTTTTTTTTTTTGCTGAAAAAACGATATCCGTTTTCAGAAATATGTAAGGCAACTCCCTATCTTTAACAACTTTAATATATCTTCTCTCCTCCACATCAACACAAAAAACATTAACATTCGTTTCGATAATCTTTCCATATCTTACACTCCAATCTCAAACTTTAACCAATTTAAATACAATAAATAAATAAAAATAACACTTTACTAAATAAAAGAAAACATTACATTAATTTAAACATTACTTAAATAAATAAAAAAGTTCACATTACATCAAACAATAATAAAAACATTACATAACTAATACCAAACATATTATTATAAAAAATAAAACTACCCGAGATGAGTCGTGTCTTGGTCTTCGTTGTCATTGTCCGTAATTAGAACCGTTTTCATTCTCTCACGATATTTTTGAAGAATTTTTGGTCTTTTTTGGCAAGTTTGGGTTGATGGTTGTGTTGAAAACTCAAAACTCGCGATTCATTACTTTCACTTATGATGATTCACGTTTTTGTTGTTGGGTTAGAACAATTTCATATTAGGCTATCATGATTTGAGAACGAACGTCGTCGAATGAACAAGTGAGGAAGTGGCATCAGATGAACCCGAACTTTTATGACTTTTTCGACAATCTAGTCCACCAGGTGGACGTCGGATCGGGTCATTCGCGAATAACTCCGTGTGATCCGGGTTGGATCAACCCTTAATGGTTCATCGTCTTGCAAAGTGATCGGTAGTTCTGGTCGTGGACACATCCGAGTATTCATTATGCCTTCTGGTGTACAAAATTTTGAACACTCACGAAGTACTTTCCATGCTTCTTTGTGCGTAAAAGCAACACTCTGACATTGTCGATATTTTGCATGATGCTTCAATGACATCTGAGTCATCGCCAATCTTTTTTGAATTGATTGTAAATAGAAATAAAAAGTTTGACATCTCTTGCCATTTCCGCCTATGTAACATTCTGGCTGAATTTACCTTTTTGCGCACCGTGCAAAAGCCGGGTTACCTTATATTGCATATTCTGTTATGAAATTACCTTACACTGCGCACCGCACAAAATGTGCTGACAGTTTTGGGCGGTTTGCAATTTTGTTAAATTAAGAGGGGCACTTTGGTCTTTTCACTTATGGACGGTTTTATACCCCAAACCAGATCTAGATCTCATTCTTATCTTCATTTCTCACCTACCAAACATCTTAGAGAGAGAGGAGGGTTTAGTGAGAGAAAGCTTGAATGGATGAAGATGGTGGTGATTTCTACCCAAATTGGAGTTCATGTTGGTGTGTCTAGCCTCTTGGCTTCTCATTGATGCTTGCGGAACCCTATATCCGAATTTTAGTGTTTGATTCTTTATTTGAGTTATGGTTTGTGTTAGTGATGGGTTATAAACCCCATTTCTTATGAAATTGGGGGCTTTGGTGTATGTTTTGGGTAAAGGAACCCTAATATTGTAGGTTTAGGGTTAGATGGCGAATTTAGTTATATTTGTCATGGATTTGAGTGCTAATCACTATATTGCAAGTGTATTGGTGATTTTGATGTTAATAAGAACATGTTGGTTGGTCAAAATAGGTGTTGACCTTGATTTGGTGTGAAACTAGGATTCGAGGCTAATGCTGGTGCAGTAAGTACTTAACTACTTGGTTTATGTTGTTAATTGGTAGATTAAGGCCTAATCACTAGCCATTAGTGATTTTGGGTTGAATTTGACATAAGTCAAAGGAGGTCAAGTGTGATATAGATCAATATTGCACGTGTTGTAGTTTTGGTGTAAATGACGTTTTAAAATGATCACTACCTAAGTAGTAATCTAGTGTCGGGACCTAGGTTGGTCTAATTGGTGTCAAGTGTAATTTGGGATAAATTGTACTTTGTAGAGTGGATTTGAATTACCACCCGAAGTGGCAATTGAATTGTGTCCATTAGGTGTTAAATGGGCAGGTTTTGGCGAGCAAGGTGTGATCCCTCGGCTAAGGGATGATTGTATCAGATTCTCTTTTAGAGAATGTATATTTATGTGTATATTGTGCCTATGTATGATATAGGTAACTACTTGCTCGGATATGTGGGCAGAAATCATATTACATGACTTGTGCGGGCATTCCAAAGTGAGTGGAATAATTATCCGTGTACGTATATGGTGTATTTACTTGTGTGGGACGCGATGTGGGTTTAAAGTTCGGGCATTCGATACCACATTGTGTTGGCATGTGATATGGGTTTAAAGTTCGGGCGTTCGATGCCATATCATCATGTGTGTGTGGGCGTAAAGTGTGGGTTTAAAGTTCGGGCGTTTGATACCACATTTCACGTGACGGGTGGGTTTAAAGTTCGGGCGTTCGATACCACTCAGGGGTTAGTGATACAAAGCATGTGTACACTAATTGTTGTTGCGAACACCGATGGTCATTCGCGAGTACCATTCCCTTGTGCTTATGGTTAACCATGGTTGTGTGATTTTTGTATTAGCATATTATGTTGTGTTGAATATATGCTTTTGGTGATGCTAGCTTGTTGTGAATTGTGATTATTTGGCATTATACATTGTGATTGTATGCTAATTGGATTTGCTAGCTCGTATGCGGTATTTGTGTAAGTGTTTGCAGGTAAGTAGATTATATATGTATATGTATAATTATTGCATTCACTAAGCATAAGCTTATCCCTCGTTGTTGTTACCTTTTTATAGGTACTGTTTGTTAAGGAGAAGACTTCTAATTGCTAGACCAGTTGCTTTTGGGTTGATTGAGCTTATGATGGGGTAGTTTTTGAATATTCGATTGCGGATTGAGGATTTGGTAAATCTCCGGGATTATGCTCTTGGTATCGGGTTGGGTTACAGAGTCCTAACTCGTCTAAATGTATATTTGGGTCAAAATTACACCATTTGGTTGTATGTGTTATTGAAACAAGTTTTGTAAACTTATATACATTTGTTGTACGTTGACATTGTACGTCGTTACACATGTTTTGGTATAATGAAACTTGCTTTGTTGGAAGAATTGGTTTTATCTTAAAAAGTGGATAGTCCCAGTTTATGTTGTAGGGCGCGCCACCCTCTAATGTGCATAAATTGGTCATCAGGTCAGGAAAACGTACTATTTTGAAAGCCCTTTATAAGGCACGACGCACAGGGTTTTGCGCGCCGCACAAAACGAAGCGTTTCTGATCTGTTTAAAAAAAAAGTGTTGTTTTCTCGTGTATGTTTGTGGGTCGTTACACCATATTCCAGTTTTTGGATCGTTGTTCCTTTTGCGATTAGCGACAAGATTATGTTGGCTACAATCGTACTCCAATACGAATCATATTCCAATACGAATCATACTCCAATACGAATCGTACGATTGTGAGGTTCTAAATTTCAGATTTTCGGTAGCATCGAGCCAACGTTCAGCCAATCGTTTTTCTTCGTCCGAAGTCTAATGCATTGACGTTTCGGGCGTTCACTTCGTTCGATTACTTTGACTTTTCCTTTTCTTATTGTTTTTTGTTTTTCGATTTCAGGTGGTGCTTCGGGTACGGTTTCAACAGTCGATTGTGTCAAGTGTTGTGATATGTATGAAACTTGTTGTGAAAAAAATTGTTGTTGATTAATAGGAAATTGTTGTTGTTTGTGAATAATATGGGTTGATGTTTTGAAATTGTAATTGTTGTTGAAATGGTAGTTGCGGTGGTTCAACAAATTGTTGGTGTGGTGGTTGAAAAAAATTGTTGTTACTGGTAGAAGGCATTTTGATTTGGTGCGAATTGTGAAAAACATGTTTGACTCGGAGATGAATTGCTAGCTTGAATTGATGACGAATTAATTGTTGATGGGATTGGATTGTTGATCATATGGTTGAAAAAACTTTTGTTAATTGGTTGAGACATTTTTTTAGTGAAATTGTATGAAACGGCATGAGATTGGTAGTGTAAAATAGTTGTGGTAACGGGTGGTTATATTTATAGGTTGTAATTTATTATTAGTATTAGTATTTTTTTCAAAAATATTTATGTTTCTATTCGTTAGGCATGAATCCACATTCAAAGAATCAAAAAAGTAGAAACGGGCCCTACATATTGCCGTTACCGGCTTCGTTGCAGGAGCCACTAGCGATGCCAGTGGCGATTTGCTGCCTATCTTGGTGAGCGGGTAACGATGGGTGGTGATGGTTCACGGATGGTGGTAGCGGTAGATAGTATATCGTCAAAATATAACTTAGTGGGGAATTGAAGATTTTTAAAAGGATACCTAATATGTACACAAATGGGCGAGGAATGTAGTTAGCAGAGATAGAAAACAGAGAATCATGGAGTTAAGACCCTTTTTAACGCAGCGTGACTGCACCAATATTGCCACCATCACGTCACCATGACGCCGTAGCGCAACATGATGGTCCAAAAAAAATGCTTGGCGCGATGGCTGCATCATGGGTAATGGGTGTGGGGGGGGGGGGGGGGGGGGGGGTTTACCGTCTATGCCTCTGAGATTGGTGCGAGTTTCCTCCTAGGCACGTAGTTGGGGGCGTGTATAACTGTGTAGGAAATGAACGCGTGAGTGGTTAAAACCCCCTGAATAATCCTAACCGTTGTTAAAAATAATAATAATTATATTCTATTAAATAAATAATAATAATACTTAATATTAATAATAATAATATTAACTCAGTAAAGGAAAATGAAAAAGAAAATAAAAAAAGTGGAGTCTACCATCTATCATACAACCATTAGGCCATTAATTACAAACTCTATCACGTCATTACACCATTACATTTGTTAAACAACAATATATTCCACGAAAATATCTCATCACACCCATCACACTATTAGCATTGTATATAGTCTAACTGGTAGTGTAAGTATCTATATGTATATCTATTTAAATTTAATTAGAAAAGTGGCAACCAACATGAAGGTGAATGTTATTGGCGTCACACGTGCAAATGCAATAACTCTGAACTTGGTTCTTTTCCAAGGCAAGTAAACCAACCCACCATTTTTTCATCTTCACTCTCACACTTATTTCTAAATATCATCGTCACTAAAAAATACACATTCGGGAATTTCTTTTCACGGAGTTAAAATGTTTTTAAAAAAACAGTTAAAGTTATAAATAAATCACATACTATTTTGTTCTATTGTAAGGTATATGTTCTAAAAAAACTATATGACCGATCACCTGATAAACCGGTATAACTAATTATTTAGCATTTTTTGAATTTTTTGTAGCATTTTTCATTAACCAAGTAGAAGAGAATAATGGAAAAAAATGATTTGTTAAAACTAAATGTAGCTATTTCATGTTTTAAAATTATTATTATTATTATTTTGAATAGCATTTTTATTAAAAAATAAAAGACTAGCAAAGAACTAGTCAACAAGTACAATTACAAAAGATTACACAGGATTAACAAGCCAAGTTGCTCAATTTGATGCAAACTTGCTCCTAGACTTTAGCCAAGTAAAAGATGAAAGCCTAATAGCATCAAATAAACTAATTAATTTAATACTAGAAGACCCAAAAATAAAATCATTTCTATAACACCATATCCACCAAAGAGTTGCTGCAATAATGCGGTAAAGCCGATGAATACGTGTTCAATCAATCCAAATAAATAAATCCAAGTAAGTAAATCTTCCGTTGTGAAGAATGTAGGCCAATTAAGACCCGTCCAATTCTTAAGTTGTTGCCAAATTCTCAAAATAGTGTTGCAAAACGAGAACATATGGTCACGTTCTTCGACCCCGACACTACATGTTGGACAAATGATAGTATCGACATTTATACCAAGAAGAGCAAGGTGTACATGTTTGGAAATCGATCCAAGAGAAGCTTCCAGATGAACAAATTAACCTTGATCGACAATACTTTGCACCATCTTGTAGCTTGATGAGTCGAATGTAAAAGTGCATCGTCAATAAAAGTACGTGTACCTCTTACTAAATGTAGGAGTGTGTATCCAGGACCAAGAACAAGCACTACCGTCGAATCTATCATGAACGGAGCAAGCCTGGTTACTGTCAATACGATATAACCTGTTTTAAAATTATAATAATTTGATTAAAAGAAAGTGTTAGATTTTATATTTAATTTCATTAATTTCATTCTCCACCATTATGTCACACCAAGTCATCGCCACATAAGCTTAACAAAAATTAATCAAGTCAAAACTTTGTATATGTTAATAATGACACATAAACAATAAGTTTATAGCATAAACTAAATTTTTTTTTTATATAATCTATATCAGAATAAAATAAAAGTATATGACCTATTTGTAATTTTAACTTTTGAAAAACTAAAAAAAGTATGAAATGTCAAACCTTACTATCTAAATCTAAATACATTAAAATAATTTGATCGCATGGGACGACTTTGTCCTTTTCACTAAATATTGATAGATAGAAAGAGTAATGCATAGATGAATTCTCTCCTATATTAATTTGAATTGTTTGATGTAAGCCTTCATTCTTCATTATTTAAAGTAGTTACTTAAAGTTTAATTATTTCGTATAAAAGATACTAGCTTAAGGTCGCGAATTTGAAGGGACGGTTTTAAAGGTTAAATCAAACTTGTATTTGTCCCATTAATATAATTTTATATAGTATTTATTCGGTTGATTAGAAAGCAAAATAATGTTAGAAGTAATGGTGTATTAGTATTGCGAAAATCAAATAACACAAAGTTATAAGCCATAATATCACAACAAAAGTGAGACTTAGTAGTTAATTTTTAGGTCAAGTTTCCCATAGCTTACTCGATGATTCTATTCTCTTTGAGAGCGAAAGCAGTTTGTTTTATATTGTTTGTACAATTATAAATGTTTGTACAATTAAAGATATAAATGTTATGTGGTATAGAAACCAAAACAATAGCATGTTGCATTAATGATAATAAAGAAACACGTTAGAACCCAATAAACGAAAAAACATGATGTTCAAAACCATAATATTGATAAGTAGTCAGACTTTGTAGTTAATTTTTTAGTCGAATTTTTCACAAATTAATTGATGATTCTAATCTCTTAACGTGTTGATAAATTTTATAGAGAACGAAAATAGTTTGCTTTATTTTTAATATACTTTGGATCTCCTTCATGGTAACACCACGTAATTTATCGCTTGCTACAAAATAAAAAAGTATTGCTATTATAACATTCATCACATGTTTGTATAAAAATGTATTGAGATTATAAGCTAATATGCTTTATTCCGAGTCAACTTGCATATTCGCGTGTTTACATGCACACACATATATATATATATATATATATATATATATATATATATATATATATATATATATATATATATATATATATATATATATATATATATATATATATATATATATTTAATATTCTAATTACTAATTATAAGCTAAATGGTGTGTTTGGCACACAACTTCTTGAAGCTTACGAGAGCTTATTGGAACTTGAGCTTATAATTTTAATAAGCTACAAATTATAAGCTTTGTTCAGTAGACATTATAAATGAAGCTTATAAAAATAATAAGCTCTTAAAAATAAGGTACTTCTAGTAGCTTATGAAAAAAAGTAGAACTTATGAACTGAAAAATAAACTCTAACTAGTTTACCAAATACTTATAAAAAATAATAAGCTCCAACTACCAGCTCTAGCCCATAAGCTCCAGTTCTCTCCCATAAGCTCCAGCTCCAATTATAAGCTCTAGCTCCAGCTAGTTTTATCCAAACACACTCAAAATATGATATGATTGTATAAGTTGAATTTGAAATACAGTATCTCAATTTTTTCTAGGCAAAATCCCCTGATGCTGCATGCTTGATTTTAGAACAAAGTATTGTATCTATACACCTCATGTACAATATCTAAATGTAATCGTTAAAAGTTTGTCATCTGTTAGTTAAGAAAATACATAATATGTTCATCTTCATATACATCATCATAATATGTTCATCATAGAGTTGATCACATAACCAGTTATGGCCATTTTTTGACTTGATTCTATAATGTCGAGATGTAATATTCTCAATATTTTTCAGGCTCTCACCAACACAACACCACCTCAATATTGTATCTATTCCACCTAACAAACACGACCCAAATTGTTCCATCATTAAATAAACAGGTCAACAACACATGCCTAAAGATTTGATCCAACTGAAATTATGTAAGATTATTATATAAAGCCACGTAAAATTATTACTATCGCAATTATACTTTTACTGAAGTTACTGCTAAATAACACAACTAGGTAATTCTTTGGTCATTAGTTACTAACCTTTTTTCGAACTCTATGCCTCTTGAAAACCTCTACCCATTTAGGTCTATACCTTTTTACCTACAATAAAACCCAAACCATAAATAAATTTAAGAAGAAAATAAGCTCACATAATGATACATGAACAAATCACTATTCACATATAAATATAAATGTGATGAGGTGTCAAGACCGAAGGAACATACATGCAACTTATTTATGTTGACTTACCTTTTTTAATTTTCATCGATTGTGTCTTGATCATTATTATTGAAATGAGTTTCTTGACTGCACGAACATAAATCGATTTTTCTTGTTTGTTTGCTGCTCTTCATGGTTTTCCTTCTGTCAATTTTTAGGAAAGATAAACTCAATTAGTTGTAGAAAAAATCCTTAGGGAGGACCAAGTTTTTAATGATAATTTAAGATAATACTTATTTAGTCTGACTTATTTAAGCAAAAAAACAAATATAGAGGATTGCATAGCCTCCACATTAAATCAAATATTTCTTAATGGAAATTGATTTATGAATTTAAAAGGCAATGTGTATCAGGTACGAAGAAACATTTAAAAAATATATATTGTCACACTTTCCTGTCAAGGGTCATAATCAAGTTTTAGGGGAAAGTACAACAATAACAACAATACCCAATCCCATATGAATGGGGTATGGGAGAGATGGGATGTAGACAATCCTTCCTCTATCCTAGAATAATCAAGTTTTGGGGGAAAGTGGGGGGAGTAAATTTTTTTCGTTTTTCCGATTTTTTTTTTCAGGCATCAAGTTTATGTGAAAATATGAACATTTAAAAAAGACACTTTGTGATGAATGTTACTATTTAGGCGGGAAAACGATCAAAGAAATAATTGATAACATTCATCATGAGTAATGTAATTCCTAATAATATTTTTGGAACGCTGTTTTCTTTCATCTTATATGAAGTTTTTTTTTTCAAAATTAGCCCGATTTAGAGTTTAGGGTTTAGGGTTTAGTGTTTTGGGTTTAGTCCCTAAACTCAAAACCCTAAACCCTAAACTCTAAACCGTCCATGTTAAAAATTCAATCTAAAACCTAATTTCTAAACCCTAAACCCTAATTTCTAAATCATAATAGCTAAACCCTAAATTTTGAACCCTGATTTCTAAACTCTAGTTACTAAACCCTAATTTTTAAACTCTAAAAAAAACTCAGCAAAAAAACATTACACATGATGCATATTTTCATTTTTTTCTTTGACCGTTTTCCCGCCAAAATAATAACATTTATCACAAAGTGTCTTTTTTAAATGTTCATATTTTCACCTAAATTTGATGTCAGAAAAAAAATTTCAAAAAAAATAAAAAAAAATTACTTCCCCCAATTTCCTCCCAAAAAAGTGCTTCCCTCTTGATTAAATATATTCCTGTCAAAATATACTGATATATAATAGAGTGCAAGCTTGTCAATATACTTTAAAATATTTTGATCAACTAATATAAAGCATACACTGGCTTTTACGTTGAATGGTTTTTTGTCATGGATTTAATAGCATTTAGCATTAAATAAAATATTTGAACCATAAAATATACTCCATGTTCTTTAATGGTAGTAGCTATCAGTGATATTCTTCCCTGTTTATTTAAACATGTTATGATATTTAGGACATTATAAAAGAAAAATAAAAATGATACACAAATAATCAAAATGTTACCTTAAAAGTTAGTAATCAAATTCTCATCTAGCTTATTGTTATTCTTCAATTTATTTATCATCACATCTTACAAAATGGCAATCTTCTCTACCGATAAGTTGTTCAACCATCTGATCATACCACCTACCATATTCGACGATAATGTAGTGTGGCTTCTCAATAGCAACAATAATTTCAGCAGCTACCCATTAAGTAATTATTTGGGGATTAGTTACTAATATTTTTCAATATCTATGGCTATTGGGAGACTTTACCTGTAACCAAAGTCGTAAAACTCGCGATTTGAGGAGAACTCGGCCGAAGGTTTTTAAGAAGTTCTCGTTGAGTCGGGGAGAACTCGGATAATGACTTGTGTTGACTTTTTTGTTTTTCTAATATATATATATATATATATATATATATATATATATATATATATATATATATATATATATATATATATATATATATATATATATTTAATAATAATAATAATAACTATAATAATATTAATAAAACTTATAATAATAATAGAAAACTTATTGATAATGATATTACATAGCTATCAATACAAAACCAACAAAAGAATGACACCAGTTAATATTTTATTTAATATTTATAATTTATTACAATATTCATAAAATCATTATGTATAGAAAAAAAAATATATATGTATATAGATTCATTTTAATTACAACTTAATTATTTAGTATTTTATTTTACAAAATTAATTTTAATAAATAAATAATATAATATTTCAAATTATATTTCGAAAACTTTCTACATATAACATTTATAATTTATTACAATATTCATAAAATCATTATGTATAGAAAAAAGAATATATATGTATATAGATTCATTTTAATTACAACTTAATTATTTAGTATTTTATTT